>NC_133618.1:468991184-469006184 GCF_048593235.1 Sminthopsis crassicaudata
CTCTCTTCCTGCTGGGATAGAGGTCTGGCCTTGAGGGACAGAGATGGCAGAGCTGAGGCTCACAGGCTGGCAGAAGGAGCAAGGGGGCAGTCAGAAAGAGAAGTCAGTGGATGCAAAGTCAGGAGACCTGGATTAGCCGCTGGCACCAAGTAACCTTGGTCCAGTCACTTCCCCTTCTCAAGCCTCAATATCCTCACAGCAAAAAATGTGGACCAAAGGTCCACACCTGCTCTTAATTCTATATTTTAACATGCTAGGCTCCAAGGTCCTTTGTAGCACAAACAATCTACATTCCATGGTCTCTTGCAGCTCTGACATTCTATGTTCTAAGGTTCCTTCTAGGCTTAATGGTCTGTGAACAAAGTCTCACCATGGAGATGGGAGGTAGAAAAGTGGGCTGCAAAAGAGGAGCTTAAATGCCTAAAATAAAAAAAGAGGAGCAGCTTCTGGGGCTCTTGCTAGACAAAGATTTCACATCAGGGGCCAGAAAGCTAAAGGCTTTAAGGAATGGCTTTAAGGTTGCCCCCTCTTTTCTCTCAGATGAGAGATGTACTGGGGACTGGGCTAAGACCTGCAGGTTTTTCTGGGCAAGGGAATTATTTGTGAATGTGATAGTATGATGGGTTTTGCTTTTATATTTTTTGTGAGCTGTAATTTTAGGGGGGCAATGTAGAAGGGGAATGGGGGGAGTTTATGATTCCTTTTGCCTTGGAATCCTTAGATCCCAATGGCTGTAATTATTTATCAAAGCACAGATCGTTACAGCAAGTGCGTCTGCAGGCCCTGGAGCCAAAAAAAGTTAATAAAATATAACGCCACTGAATTAAACATTTTCAACTTTCAAAATGTTATCATTTCTGGGGGGGAAAAACAAAAGAAATCTAAAACTCCAATGATCTCTTTCCTCCTCCTCCCCTAACACACACACACACACACAGACACACAGACACACACACACACACACACACACACTCACAAACTTTCCACCAATAAAAAGAACAAAGCCACCACACAAATGAGTTTTGTTTTGGAATTGATCAGGTGGTCATATGCTGTAGGAGTCTAGGGGTATCTTCATAGCTTTTGTATACTTACAATGACTCTCTTTGACCAATCTGATGAAGCCTATGGACCCCTTCACAGAATAAGATTTTTAAATTTCTAAAATAAAATACATATTATGACAAAAGAAATCTATTCTGTTGAAAAACATTTATCAAGATTAAAAAAAAATAAGTTTGTATTGGTAGTGGAAAGAGAGATCTTGAAGGATCTGGGGCAAGTCGGATATCAGGGTTATATACTATTTCTAAGTCTATGGCAAAGTTCTAAGAACAATGAATGGGTTTAGTCATTTTAATAATGTAATATCAGACAAACAAAAGGCTGCTGTATATAATTCAAAGAGAACCAGCTTATATTCATAGAATTGTCATTGGATTTGAGGGTCCTAGATACAGAGCTGGATGGGAGATTTGAGACCATCTAGTTTTATATAGACCCACCTTGAATTATTTCCTTTCTAAGGTTGGGATGAAGAAAGCGCTTGATGCACTTTAAATGTGAGTGACTCTGTGACCTGGAAGTTGTGGAAGGCAGCTGAAAAGCTCCTGGCTAGACAGGGAGGTCAGAGACTCACCAGCACTGTAATGAAAGAAGAACTCTGGATTTAAAGTCAGATGACATAGGGCCAAGTATTGGTTCTGCAAGTCAAAGCCTTAATTTGCTCATCTCTTCTAAAGAGATCCTAGAGCTAGAGTTGGAAGGGATTTTAGAACTTGTCTAGTCTAACCTTGTTATTTTGTAGTTGAGGAAAAGTGAGATGCCAGGAAATTCAGTGGCTTACCTAAGGTCCATAGAAGGAGTAAAGAATGAGGATTTGAATCCAGGTCCTCTGATTCCAGCCCTAGTACTCTTCTCACCCTGCCATGGGCCCTTGCACTCACTACCTACATCAGAGGGTTGCGGTAGGGGTATGCTGGAGCCAGTTTGAACTAGCTTACAAGAGTCAAGTGTTACATTTTGGTGTGAGCATTTACACCTCAGAAACTGCCAAAGGTTATAAGTCAGTATTTAATATCTTGTTTTGTTGACTATCTAGACTTAAGAAAGTGATGGAGAAAATGTTCATAATGATTAAATTTAAAAGTGTGTAACATATATATTTTATTTTTCTGGAAAGCTAGTTGGTATTACCTACCATCTATAACACTGATCCATAAGTAAGCTTGTGGAAGTTAGAGGCTTATAAATTATAAAGTGCCACAATAAAAGATGAGTATAATAATAGTTAACATTTGCATAATAAGTACTATGTTCCAGGCACCATACTAAATACTTTATAATTATTATCTCATTTAATCCTCACAGCAACTGTAGGAGACAGATGCTATTTGAGGAAAGCAAGGCAAACCCAAGTTTAGTGACTTGTCTAAGGTCATACAGCTAATAATATCTGATGTTAGATTTGAATTCAGGTCCTTCTGACTCCTGACTAGCATTCTATCTAGTTGTTTTTTAGATAAAATTATTTTTATACTTCAAAAGACCTATGACTTCTTTGAATCTCTTTTCACCAAATAAATCCAACACCTTCTACCTTAGAAGATGCTTTTTGGCCTGAAGTTAGGAGAATCTGAGTTCAAATCCAACCTCAAACACTTAATACTTCCTAACTATGTGACTGGGCAAGTCACTGAACTCCAATCAACTCATACACATAAAAATTTAATTAAAAAAAAGATGTTTTGGGGGATCTTTGGTGGATGAGAGGAAAAAAGTGATTCATTGGCTCATTCCACTTCTCTATAGTCAGTCAATAACCATTGATTAAACTCCTATTAATGTGTCAGGAACTGTGCTAGGTGCCGAGGATAAAAATACAACAATAGAGAAGGATCTCAGTAGAGGAATCCTTTTTTGAAGTTTTTACTATTGAGAGGCAGTGCTATTTAGTGGTTAAGGAGTTGACCTCAAAAGAGAAAGGCAGGATTCACATCCTCTACCTCAAACAAAAGGGTTGTGGGACACTATGCCATCTTTCAGAAATTTCTATTCAGTTCCAAGACAGATTATTAACTTGGGATCTATGAACAAATAGATTCACAGATTAATGTTTTGATAATTGTTTTGTAATATAATTGGTTTCCTTTGTGTGTGTATATATATATGTGTACATATATATATATATATATTTATGTTTATAACTTTGTGAATTAAAAACCAATTCTAAGAAGCAGTCTTCCTCACTCCCCACTATTCACACAAACATTTGCTTCTCTTGGACCAATGATTTTGTGTTAATATAATTATTTGTTTTGCATTAATTCCAAAGCAAATGGTGACTATAATAAGTGGAGACTTTTATAATATATAATAAGCAGACTTTATAATAAGTAGAGTGCTTGAGGGCCCCTTCTTTCATTGGTGACTTCTTCCCAGAGCTTCCATTTTGGGGAAGGCCCAGAGCCACTCTCATCCTCTGGACTGAGTTACCATGTCCTGGCAGATACAATCCTTTCTTTTCATTCTAATATTAAAAGTTTCCTTTTAATGTTTTATCTTACTCTATTAGAAAGTAAGCTGCTTAAGAGCAAGAGTTATCTTATTTTTTTCTTCTTGTATTTTTATCTTTCTTTAGCATAGTGTCTGGTATATAATTCCTGTATAATAATATTTGTTGACTGACATGTCTGAAGAAATTTAGAGATTTCCAAGTCCTTCCCTTAGGATAATCCTATGAAGGAAGTAGAACAAGTATGATCATCCTCGTATTACATAAGGGGAAATTGAGGTTCCAAGAGTGAAGTGACTATCCTAGATTCACAGTTAGTCAATGTTGGAGTCATGATTTGAACCCAAGTTTCCTAAATCTAAATCTCTATCTAGGAACTTTGGTAGATTGAAAGCTCAATATGAATTGGCAGTATGGTATTGCTGCCAAAAAACAAAAAGCAAAAACAAACAAAATAAAAAACTTGACCAGAGGGTTTCTTTGGGATGTGAGAGTCTCAATGTTAGCTACATCATATCACAAAATTTTACCAGTGAGACAGTGTTAGGAAAAGCTAGTCTTGGGGTCAGGAACACCCAATTTCAAGTCCAACTTTCACATGTTCTGAGTGTTTGACCTTCTGGCTCTATCATTCCATTTTCTAAAGACCCTTTTGGCTAAATTATTTTGATCCTCAGTCTTTTTCTAGTTGTGTCTGCTTCTTTTTGACCCTATCTGGGGTTTTCTTGCCAAATATATTGGAGAAGTTTGCCATTTCCTTCTAAAGCTTATTTTACAGAAGAAGAATTGAGGTAAACAGGGGTTAAGTGACTTGCCCAGGATCACACAACTAGTACATGTCTGAGGCCAGACTTAAGTTTAAGGAGATTTATCTTCCTGACTTGACTCCAGGCTTAGCATTCTATCCTGAATTACTTAGCTGTCTATTAGAATTCCCCATTAGAATTCCAATGCCCCTTGTAATTTTTATATTACATTTTCTATTTTAATATCTTGAGCTCAAAAGTCTTCCATCTGAGGTTGGGATCTGGATGGACCTGGGCCTTAGCTTAAATTTTAGCCTGGGGTTGGGCCTAGTGGGTTTCATTGAATTGGATTCATTCTTTCCCTCCACTTGTGTGTGATGTTGGTACTAATTGCAGTGGGTGGGACTTTCTCTAATTCCAGTATCTGTTCCCCTTAGGGGGCTTGATACCTAGGCCCTAGCCCCTGAGAGGGGCTTTGAGGCTGCTCTCCTTAATTGTAATTCAACTACTTGTGATATTTTGGTACCAATTAATATTGATTTTACAATTGGTTTACAGAGATGTTGTTTTATTACTAATATATTTAATGTGCAAATCAATAAGAACACTTGTTTGGCTCTCTCCCTAGAAGGTAATAAAATCAAATATCTCAGGAGTAAAATGCTATCTGATCCATAAATGGCAGTAGCAGATGCTTAATGTAATAGTTAAAGACTATGTAGTATTCTTGGCAACACCAGACCCCTCGCAGCCGCCGGGTATTCTGGTGGTACCCGAAGCTCGGGAACAAGCTCCCAGAGCTCCAGCCTCCCTAGGATTCTTGGTTAAATTGGTGGGGATAATTTCTGCCCTGTAGCGGATGGCTTAAAGGAAAAATGGCCACTTAGTGCCTCTCAGACTGCCAAATCATTGCTTTGGGCAGCACATATTGTCAGTCCTTTGGGCTGCAGTAGGCCTCCCCTAATAGCCTTGTTGCTAGCTAGATAATACCCAGAGGAAGGAGGGAAGGGAAGAAGGGAGGGAGGGAGGAATGAAGGAAGGAAGAAAGGAAGAAATGAAGAGGAGGAGAAGGAATGGAGAGAGAGAGAGGGAGGAAGGAAAGAATGAAGAGAGAAAGGAAGGAGAAAGGAAGGGAAGGGAAGGAGGAAGGGAAGGAGGAAGGTAGTAAAGAAAGAAGGAAGGAAGGAAGGAACAATGGGAGGGAGGAACAATGGGAGGGAGGGAGGAAGGAATGAGGAGAGAAAAGAAGGAAGATACCCTAATAGTCATCAGCCTTCTTCATTTTATAAACTTGGAAACTGAAGTAGATGAATTGGGCATATTTCAGTGAATCGTACAACCAGGGGAATGCAAGTTGCTGGATTATCCTGTACTCAACTATAAGTCAGTGCCACCTTCTCCATCCTTGTGCTCTTGCTCTGCTTTGGATTCTAGAGGGCAGGAAGTTTAGAGATAAAAAGGCAGTGTGATATTGTGGCTAGAGAATTTGTCAGAGTCAGAAAGTACTGGATTCAAGTCTTACCTCTCACAAATCCTGACTGAAGGCTGGATAGATCAGGTCATGTCTTAGTGTTCTGGGTGGCTCTTTAAGACTGAGTTTTCAGGGACAGCTAGGTGGTGCAGTGGATAGAGCACCAGCCCTGAATTCAGGAGGACCCAAGTTCAAATCTGGTCTCAAACACTTAACACTTCCTAGCTGTGTGACCCTGGGCAAGTCACTTAACCCCAGTTTTCAGAGAAGGTGTTGTATTGTACTGGTAGAGGGAATCCAGGAGTTCCCCATATCAACGAAATCATCCAGAAACTCTGTTCCTTTTATTCTAACCCACAAGGTCCACTCAAGTGCCGGATATACACACAGTAGCTGCTCAGTAAACACAAATTTGGAAATTTTATTTAATTAATCTTGTGTGAGCTGGAGAAGAGTCACTTTCCCCATCATTTGGTTTTGTAATTTAAAGGGCAAGGAGATTAGAAAGAGGAAACAAGGTGACATGTAGCACATTGGGAGAAACCCTAAATAAGTATTGGAATATCTAGATTCTAATGGAAATCTGGTCACTGATGTGAAACTGGGTAAGTGCCTTCATGTATCTGGGTCTCATCAGTAAAATGAAAGATGGTCTTTAACACTTCCTTCCAACTGTAAGAATCCAAGTTCCATATCTTACCAATTTCTGTTGTAAGGTTCCATCCAGATTTGGCATTCTAGGTCATTATTCTATGTGTCTTCATAATTCTAGATGTCATCATTCTATGTCCTAAGGTCACAGATGTAACAGTTGATGTTCTAAAGCCCTTTCTAGCCTCCATATTTTATGCTGTGTGATTGATGAAGCCCATGGAATTTGTATGAAGGCAGACTCGTGTAGCCCTTGGCTTGGCAGGGCCCCCTCCCTTTCTCTTGAGCTGGTCCCTCATGGAGGAAGCTTCCCTGCTTTCCTCTCTTCCCTCATCCCCCATCCAGCTGTGCCATCTGCCAAGTTAGACAGAGTGAGGAAGAAGTCTGGGCTCACCCACAAGCACAAGACAAAGTTTCCTGAAAAGACCCCTTTTAAAAAAATGTTTTCCTTCCTGACTTGGTGACTTCATGAGGTCTCTGTGGGTCCTAACCAAGTCAACTTGGAGGTGGAGACAGATTTTCTGTGATTCCTGAAGCTTAGGCAGGAAATTTCAGAATTCCTACCCCAACCACCGGGACCCACAAATGTCAGCATCTGTCGGGAGTGGAGGCTGCGCTATGTCTGCAAGTTTGCAGCCTTGGCTAATTGAAGCCCAGGAAATTGGGGAGGGGGGATGTAAGGGGGCTCCTGCTGCCTCTGTCCTCAGCTGTGATTTATGGGGAAGAGAATAATGAACCTGGCTCGCAGTAAATAATACAAAGAAAAATCTTACCATTTAATTAACCAAAAATAAATGACCCTGGGCAAGAGGGACAAGGAAAGCCTAGCTTTGGCCACCAGGGATTGGACCTGTCAAGAGATCTTCCTAAAAGCAGACCATGGCAGGGCACTGTTCCTCCCTTACATTGGTCTCAGTTTCTGGCTCAGGCTTTGTTGAACTCTTAAAATTTGGCAATGGAATTACTGATCCAGCTTAGAAACTGCCTATCATCTCTAGGGGAAGTACCTCAGAACATAAGACCTGATTGTAAATCTTGGTTTGTCTAAATAATAATATTAATAGCAAAAATTACCATTTATAAAGGTTTGAAGATCATTTTATAAATATTATTTCATTTCATTTTTGCAACAATCCTAAGAAGTAGGTGCTATTATTTTTCTCATTTTTCAAATGAAGGAACTGAAAGAGGGTTAAATGTTTTGCCCAGGGTCACACAACTAGTAAGTCTGAAGCTGGATTTGAACTCAGATCTTCCTGACTTCAGAAGCTAACTGCCTAACTAGACTCACTTAGACTAATTGTGAGATCTTGAGCAAGTCCTTTACTCTATCTCAGCCTCAGCTCAATCATCTAGCAAATTTGTTAGTTGCAATAAATATTTTTTCACAAACATCCTTAAACATCCATACACACATACATATATGCAAATACCCATGCATATTTACACAAAAATACACATAGACTATATATATATTTATATATATTCACATACATATGCATACACACATAGCTACAAATACACAGACAAGGCCCTAAGGCCCATTAGGAAATGGAGTTTACCTGTCGTCACACCAAAAAACTAGTCACCAATACCAGGTAGTATCATGAGAGGCAAGATAATATAGTGAAAAAATATTGGACCAGGAGTAAGAAGAGAATGGGTTAAAATCCTCCCTCTGGCACCAATTATTTTTGTTAACTTCTGGGATTCTTGGTTTTCTAGAGGTTCTGTGCCTATGCCAAACTGCTTCTACAAAATGCTCTCTGATTGTCAGTGATTCTTTATCCCCTAGTGAGCCCTCAGAGAGAGATCTGAACTCGGTAACCTGTGAGGTTTTCTCCTCTCCTACTTTCTCTCCTCCCAGGGTTTCTGGCTCAGTTAAAAAGGATTGTTCTTATTGTTCTTCCCTGGTTGCCATGCCTCCTCCCAGGGATTTCCTATACACAAGGACCATCAAAAACAGGGCCAATAAAATGACAGGAAAAGATAATGACGAATATTGGAGGGGATGTGGGAAAACTGGGACACTGATGCATTGTTGTTGAAGTTGTGAATGGATCCAACCATTCTGGAGAGCAATTTGGAACTATGCCTGAAGGGCTATCAAACTGTGCATACCCTTTGATCCATCAGTATTACTACTGGGCTTGTATCTCAAAGAGATTTTAAAGAAGGGAAAGGGATCTGTATGTGCAGAAATGTTTGTGGCAGCCCTTTTTATAGTGGAAAGAAACTGGAAACTGAGTGGATGCTCATCAATTGGAAAATGGCTAAATAAATTGTGGTAGATGAATGTTATGGAATATTATTGTTCTATAAGAAATGATCAGGAGGATTTCAGAGAGGCCTGGAGAGACTTACATGAACTGATGCTGAGTGAAATGAACAGAACCAGATCATTATCCATGGCAATAGCAAGATTATATAATGATCAATTTTGATGGACGTGGCTCTTGTCAACAATGAGGTGATTCAGACCAGTTTCAATGGCCTTGTGATGAAGAAAGCCATCTGCACCCAGAGACAGGACAGATGTGGACCACAACTTAAATTTCACTCTTTTTATTGTTGTTTGCTTGCATTTTATTTTCTTTCTCATTATTTTTCCTTTGGATCTGATTTTTCTTGTGCAGCATGATATTAATGGAAATATATAGAAAGGAATTTTGCACATGTTTAACATATATATTGGATCACTTGTGGACTGGGAGAGGGGAGGGAAAAGAGGGGAAAAATTAGAACACAGGATATTGTAGGAGTGAATATCAAAATTTATCTATGTATATACTTTGAAAATAAAAAAAACTATATTTAAAAAAATTATATAAAAAATAAAAAAAACAGGCCCCCCAAATCTCATGAAAATGAAGTTAAAAGAATTGAGGACGTTTAGCCTAAAAATGATTGCAGCTCTATCATTTGAAGGGCTGCCTCTATGGCTTGAGGAATACAATGCTAAGTCTGGAGTCAGCAAGATCTGAATTCAAATCTACTCTCAGGAACTTATTAGTTATATGAGCCTGGGGGAGTCACTTAATCCTATTTGCCTCACTTTTCAGATCTGTAAAACGTGTTGGAGAAGGAAACGGCAAACCATTACAGTATCTTTGCCAAGAAAACCATAAATGGGGTCACACGGACAACTTACAGAAGAGAACTCGTAGAAGAAGAATTAGACTTTTTCTATTTGACCCAGGGTGGGAGGCAGAAGTGGGATAGGATGAGCCAGAACTAGCATTAGTTGTTAGAAATCGCAGAGAATCAGATTATGTAAAGCAAAATTTCCTAATAAGAGTTGTCCAGAAGCAGAATGATACCTTATGAGGTAGTGAATTCCCTGTCACGGAGGTCTGCAATAGGAAGCTGCCTATCTTTTTGTTCAGATTATTCTAGAGGGGATATCTGCTGAATTAGGGGTGGAAATAACTGACCTGACATCCACGAGAGCTCTGAGCTTCTGTGATACTATGAAATTCAGGGGCAGCTAGGTGGCGCAGTGAATAGAGAATGATCTCAGGACACTTATAAGTGACTCTGGGCAAGTCACTTATGCCTGATTGCCTCCCCACAAAAGATACTATGTAACTTAGCAGGGGCCTTCCAAGTCTACAGTATCCAGGGAAATATCAGCTACCGGTAACTCTCCTTCCTTTTCTCTTTCCACTTGGAAGTGACTAACCCTCTGCCAGCACACTTGGTGTTTCTCCCTTAAGCAACCTTTGGGGGCGTGGTTTGGGTTTTGTATTTTTTTCCTTGTCATGAGTGGATCATTATTTATCTAGCCTCTTGGGTTTGAATCTTGGAGCTAGCTTTTATTCTTCTTCCCAGTACCATGAGTAACATCTCTCATATCCAGTCAGTTACCAATTCAATTATTTTTGTCTCTTAACATTATACCTCCCATCCTTCTCTGCTACCTTCTAGCTTTTAATACCCCAGTCGATACCCAAACAGTTCCCATAACCTCACCACAAAGGCCCACCTCTCTCTTTGAACTTCTATTCTCTTCTTCTCCAATTCATGCATCCTGCTGCTGGCAATGAATTTTTGCAGGCATAGCTCTGGCCATATCTATCCTGAGCACGGAAAAATCCTCATTGGTTCCCTACCAAACACAGTTCCAATTCCTGGCAAAGACTCTCCATCTAAGACCCTCCATCATCTGGCACTATGGTATCTCGGTGCTTTCTTGAACTTTTGCCTTCTGTGAAATGCACATAGTGACCACTCTGAATTAACCTGCAACCTTCAGACTCATCCTGTTTTTCCCCACCTCTGTCTCTTCACCTGTGCAATTCTCTATGCCTCTTTCTTTTCATCTTTAATCCAAAGCTGTCTTTTAAGGACTGATTCTTAAGCCACCTCCTCAGATCCTCTGAGGATCTTCTTTGATCCTCAGAATCCAGAATTATTCCTCTCAACACTTATAGAGCACCTTACTTGTACTTCCCTTATCTATTTATTCAAGATGATTATATATTACGGAACTCTCTAACTATCATTCTCCTATTGAATTGTGAGCTCCATGAAGGTAGGCACTACATCTTATAAATTTTCCTCTGGGCTAGCACAGTGTTCTGCATATAGTGCATGTTTTTTAAAGAGCTATTTTTTAAAATGGCATTACTTTCGTGGGGATACCGAAGTAGCCCCTGGACTCCCCTACTTTGCCTCTCATTCTTGCTACACGAGTAGCCAACTTCCCTTTCCTTTCATATATGTCCTTGATGCTATGTCTCATGTTATTTCTCCTACACTCAGAGTACACGCTATGATTTGCTGCTACCTTTCCATTCACCCCTTTCCTAAAATTGTTACTATTGTTGTTAAGTTGTTTCAGTGTGTCCAACTCATTATGACCCTAGATGGATTTCTCTTGGCAGGGATACTGCAGTGGCTCACCATTTCCTTTTCACAGATTTTACAGATGAAGAAACTGAAGCAAAGAAGTTAAGTGACTTGCTCACAGTCATACAGCTAGGATGTGTCTGAAGTTAAATTTGAACTTACATCTTCTTGACCCCAGGCCTGGTGCTGTAGCTAAGCACTCTATTAACTGCATCATCTACCTGTCCTTTTCTCCTAAAGTAAATTGTATTTATTCTGTATATATTTTCTATTGATATATCCTTGTGCATATTGATTTTCCACAGAAGCCTGTAAGCTTTTTAAAGGTAGAACCTATTTTCATTTTTGTCTTTGGTGCCCTGATACAGTGAACAGTACCTGACAATAGTATGTATGCTTCACAAATGTGAGTTGAATTTAATTGGGTTTGTAATTTTTGGAAACCAGAGAACACTAGTAACAACAAACACAATAGGGCCTAGATCTTCACTAAAATTTCGTGGAAGGATGTGGCAGCTTTAATTAGTGGGATGAGTTGTCTCATGAATATTTCTTAGGTACCCTCCAAAAACTGAAATTCTTTCTTATTGCTGCAGCACCCTTTGGCAGGGAAGTCATGACTTTGCAAGTAGCTAGTTCATTATCCCCTCCCCCCAAAGTTTATTGATGACTTTTATTTTTACATTATAATCATTTCTGAATATATTTTCTCATGCCACCCCTCCCCCACCACTCAATGAACCTTATCTTATAATGAAGATAAAACAGTTAAGCCAGTCTAACCAGTGCAAGAAACACGCCTGATACTACACATAGAACTCCACACCCATCTTCTTCCCCTTTGCCCATGAGAATAGGGAGACAGGCTTCTTAAACTATTCCTTAGAGACAAGATTGGTCATTACTATTTCATGGCATCGGCATCTGTTTTATTTTTCAGATTGCTCTGATTTGTAGGAAATTCTTCCTTCTATCAAGGTAAAACCTACATCCCTAAAATTTTTTGTGTGTGATCTGATTTCAAATCTGCTCTTAGACCCTGACTCAGTTTCTTCAGCAGTAATTATAATAGTGCCTACTTTCTAGGATGGGTGGTAAAGAGAAAAATTGGAATTTGGTTCTAGAGCTATAAAGCTAGACATAGGTGTGGGTGGTCTGTGTGTGGTTGCAAATTGACAAGAAGGCGGCAGGGGAGGAGAACAAAGCATAGCTATAGCCACTCACCAATAAGACCACAATGAAAAAAGTTAAATGCTTTGGTCTGGAGTAACCCATGAGAAGATAGCCATGGAACAGAGTGAATTCAACAAATTGTTGTGCTAGTTATAACACTTAGCACTGGGGATAAGAAAGCAAAAATAAATCTCCAGCCTCATGGAGCTTACATTCTACTTAAGGGATTATAATATTATTAATCATAATAACCAACATTTATGGAGAACTTTAAGGTTTTCAAAGCGCATTATATTGATTAAAATATTTGATCTGTAGGTTTTCAGATAAGTATGTAAGCACAGAGTTTAGTTAATATTCATCCTTAATAAATTATAACTTGTTAGATTTAGTCCCGAATTCTAACCTGTCAAGATGTTTTTTTTTTAAATCCTATTTTGTGGGCTTTGTATCTCTTTTAGCACCAAGGATAATGTTTAGCAAAAATAGGTACCTCCTGTAGGCAAAACATTGGATACTGAGGATGCAAAGATAAATAAAATATCATTCCTGTGAGTAGAGTTACGAGAATATTGTACACAGCAACAGCAAGATTATACGATGATCAATTTTGATGGACGTGGCTCTTTTCAACAGCCAGATGATTCAGGCCATTTCCAGTAGTCTTGTGATGGAGAGAGCCATCTGCACCCAGAGAGAGGTCTGTGGGGGCCTAAGTGTGGATCATAACATAGTATTTTCACTCTTTTTGTTGTTATTGTTTGTTTGCATTTTGTTTTCTTTCTCATTTTTTTTCCTTTTTGTTCTGATTTTTCTTGTGCAGCATGATAATTGTGGGAATAGATACAGGAGAAGTGCACATGTTTAACATATATTGGATAAATTGCCATCTAGGGGAGGGGTTGGGGGAAGGAGAGGGAAAATTTAGAACACAAGGTTTTGCAAGAGTGAATGTTGAAAATTATCTATGCATATGGTTTTTTCCCCATTTTGTCAAATCTATTTTGTAAGTAGTTTGCTTCATCTTGTCCAAGCTTCATCTACAGGCAACAGTGGCTGTTCTGGGTGAGTGCTGCTGAATTTCAGTGCTAGGTAGGCATGACCAAGTCCCACGTTTTTCTGGGCTTCAGAGGCTCACTATTTGCCTTTTGTATTTGTGTTGGATGTCTCACAGCTAATCTACTGATCCACGAGATTGTGACCAAGATAGAAGAGCCAACACTGATGTAGACCTGTAAACTCCCCAGTCCATGGACTCTACACCATTCTAGGTCTCTGCATTGCACCTGCATTCAGCTGCCTTCCCTCCTTCCTCCCATCCGATTGAAACAGACCTTTTCTGAAGTTCATCCAAAATATTTTCTGTTGGAAATTTGTTACACTCCAAATATTTGTGGGTTCTGTCACTCCAAAACCAGTCCAGAGGCTTGATTTGATGTTGATCTGAGGGACATCAGAGAAAGCTCAGATAAAAACATGTCTCCTCTTTGCCATTTTGGCTCTGCCCCATGCATATGTTTTGAAATTTAAAAACTTTCATTTGAAAAAAAAATAAAGCATCATTCCTTCCCTGATTGGATTCACATCTGCACAAATCAATGTGACACAAGTTAGGAGATGATGTCTAGACTTATGCTGACAGCCTCACTATGGGTTGAAAATGAGTCTAAGTTCTGGAAGCCTATGCCCCTAGAGCTCAAACTCTTTCTTGCCTTCCCAAATTTGAAAGATTTTGTGCACAAGTCCATCAATGGCCTACCCATCTGTTCTTCTAGACCAGCCTACCCAAATCCAGAGAGTCTAGTTACTAGAAGGATGGCCACTAGACAATGAACAATTTGTGACCATACAATTATGCTGGAAGATATAATGGGTGCCTGGAGGTAAGTGTAGAGATTTAGAAAAATGAATTGAGGATGAGGGGAATGTGATCCAAATGAGAGATGGGCCCTAAAGTACCTGGGAGTAATATAAAAAGCTGAGAAGAATAGAGGACTATGGGGTGAATTCAAGTAGATGGAAAAAAGCTTTACCTTCCTCAGAAAAAGGAGTGTGAGGAATGTGGGGAATAATGGGAAGTAGTTGGGGTAGAGATGCATGAGTAGTTGAGGGGTATGAAGGTCTGGGTGGATAGGGCAGCGTGGGAGAGTCTGAGGTGGAGAGCATTGGCATTTGTGGAAGATATGAGGGGATAGTGGTTGGCAGCCTGTCCAGGGATTCATTCTGTGACCTAGGATGGGGATGGGGAGACCTGTCCCGTCTTGGATGTCTGGTTTGAGACCCTCCATCTCTTTCAGTCTTTTCTCCTGCCCTTCAAGTCCTGCTGCCTCCTTACCCTAGAACCCTAAGCAGTACAAATCTTTCTTTCAAGAGAACCACCAAGTACAAAATATTTCATTTCTCTAAGAGAATTGAGACCTGGGATGGGAGTAGGAGAGAAAAAGCCATGCCTGGAAACTATCTCTGGTTTTTCTTTTAAGAGCTGGTTTGCCTGGGGCTCTGCCTCTTTTCCAGGATGATAGTACTGGAGGTATGGAAAATGAAGCAGAGGCTCTTTCTCCTCATTTCCATATGGTAGGATTCAAGATCTTTTA